>NC_064827.1:46198634-46213634 GCF_024166365.1 Elephas maximus indicus | reverse complement strand
TTGTAGATTTTAGAGATTAGACATTGATCAGATTTGTCATAGCCAAAACTATTTTCCCAGTCAAAGCACTGCTTCCTTTATGAAGTGTTTTAAGCTTTTATTTTTTCTCAGGGGAAAAAAAAGTTCAACTGTATTCCAGTGGACATTACTAATTTTCTCAACATTCTAAAAATGCCATTAAAACTATATGCATAATGATACACATATAATATTGTTAATGTGTTGAAAAAAAAAAAAAAACTATGTCATGTACCCAACAGCTCCCAATCCATTGGGTAATTCCTTAATTAGGCAGATTTTTGAAACATGTATTATGTACACAACAGACCGGAACGTCTCCTTTGGAGCATTTTCTAGTCTATCGGGTGATTACATCATTAAGCCACACACGCTACGTAGAAAAAAATCCTTATGAAAATTCATGAAAAAATGTACAGCACATCATTAGCATGCAACAGACGAGTATGCTTTTGATATTTTCTCTGTTAAAAAAAAGATACATGAAGTAATTAATCCAGGTCATGAAAACATGAGAAAGGTACCAGACACTGGTAAAATGAAAACTGCAAAAAATTGCATCTCTCATGGTTTAAAGCTGAGAGTAATTTGCTTTATTGGAAAATGGATTCTAAAACAGTGTTCATTTGAATTGCAGCAGAATAGTGTTGCTTTATTGATTCGGTATTTGTTATATACATGTAACTTCTTTCCTGTCTCTTCCGGATAGTCTTAAGTTTTACAAACCAATGGGTTGAAGGTTGCAAATGACCAGCAGTAAAACCATTAATTATTCAAGTCCTTGTACTATTGATGTTTGTATACTTATGTCTTCATTTTATATAATCCTGAGTTTAAGGGATTGCATGAGTGTACCTCTTTTCAGTAAGTAAAACACACGTTAAAGTAACATGGATAAATATAAATTGTTGGTATAACTCCTAGTAGTTGAAAGATTATATATTCACAACATTTAAGTACTAGGCAAAATCTAAAAGATAATAATTTGAAGACTAAAATAAAATAAGCATGTTTTATAAAAGGGGGCTATTAAAGCTATTGATTTATGGCTTTATTTGGGTAAATGCAACCCCCCCCCCAAAAAAAAAACCTAAGTAAGCAGAGAACAATGACCATATGCAAGACAGTAAGGATCACAGTAATTCACTTCCTGAATGTTGCAAATCTTCATGGTAAAAAGCATCCCAATTTTCTCCAAAGGCAGTGGCATTTATTCACTGGGCCATAGCTAATTTTACATGGAATGCAAAAATGTTAGTTTAAGTTTAATTTACCACTCTATTTAAATATTTCCAATGTAGCTTTCCAACTGCAGAGCTATCCCTCCGTCTATTTTAATTTTAAAGTAAGTTAGCAAAAGCTTCCTTCTTAATCCCCAGAGACTACCTACATAGTGACACAAATGCACAAATTTATGACAGCAACATAAATGCTCTTCTGAAGTAATGTGCAACATTAAGTGAAAATCGTTTCCTGGAAAGATATTATAGGTATCTATATTTTATTTGCCATCTTTAAACATATCTGGGTCTTTATGGCCTTATTTTAAAAATGTATTTCCTTTTTATATTTCCTGGTGCAAATGGACTGCATAAATAAGCAATGTGCTATGAGGCTTCAGACCAGCCGATAAAACCTTTCAATTTTCATGCCAGCTTCTTCTTTTGTAATTCAAATCCGCCTGGAAACTGGCAGCTCTGAAAACTGAAACAAGCACTGCCACAAATACCTTGTAATGCTATCGACCTTGTCTGCCCATGCAGTGAGAAAGGGGGATGCGTATGTGTCTGCAGCCATCCAGATAACACAACTCATTTTTTTGGGGGGGGGGGGTGGCGGTGGGGGGTGGGGATAACAGAAGCCAGCCCCAGACTGTGCACCAAAAGCAGTCATTACCAGGCGAGCTGCAGAATAAGTCTCTTCAGAATACACAGTGCATTTAAAAACCATATATGAGGCTGAGCCACTGCTGTCATTACCAATTTTAATTTAGCTCCTTCAGTTTGCCAGCCAGATAAACTCTTTAGTGCTGTTTTTTAATCTATTTGCCGCATTTTAAGTTTAAGATTATAGTAATATGGGCAGGAGAAGGAATCACTTTTAGGGGAAATAAAGAAATAGATCCGCTTATCGGCGCCCATCAGAAAGTTCATTAATCAGCCAGGCTTTGTGCCCTCTAAATTGAAAGGTTAAATAATCCTCTCAGGAATATTTCTCAGCCCCTCCACCAATTGTCCAGAGAGGAGCTGCCATTCATAGCATGCGGGATCAGTGACAGGGTATCTTACCACTGTTTGGACCCCAAACAATGATGGACAAATGGCCTGGTTTACAAAGAAACCTTTTAGTACATGGATGGAAAAGGACCACAAGCTTTGATGCAGGGTGGAGGGATGAGGAGGGCGTGGAGAGAGGGTGTGGGGGGAAGGGACAGAAAAGAACATATACATGGATATTTGATCTGAATGTTTCTTAGGGTGGACTATAAAATATAAAACCACATTAATATATATCTTCTGACTATATGGAATGCTTAACATATTCAAATCTGCTTATATATTTTACATATAAATCTCCATTGAAAAACTATAGAAGAATGGAACCACAGTTCTATTATATTTATTAGCAAATACACAGGGGATCCAAATAAACCCCAAGGTTTTCATTTTTACCATAACTCTACATGACTTACAACCCAAAGCATCTCCTCCATCCTGCTTATTCTACTGAAATACTCTTAACCACCAGTCACAGAAGCAGGGAATTCCTCTGATGTAAGGACCTGTTTTTTGCTTTTATTTCATGCTCCATCTTATCTCCATGAGTATATCTCCATGCTTGTCTCAAAATAAGGAACAAACGTGGAACAGAAATGCTCTTTGAAAGAATGCAAACCTTATGCACTGAGAAAGTCCTTAATTATGTGTTGCCTTTTTTGCTGGAACTATATGAGAGTGAATGACTCAGGAGCCTGCAAAACAACTGACCAAGCTCTTGTGCCATAACATTCCGCTACAAAATCAGGCTGGTTTCTGGCACCAGTCATGTGAAGGCATCAACTGTTTTTATCAGATGTGCAAAGACCCGGTGTGCTACTTTGTTTCATTCCTCATCAGATTAACATAAATCCTCTACCTTCAGTAGACAGCTTTTTTTTTTTTTTTTTTATAATTGTGGTGTTGGTGGGTGAATTTGATTTTTTATATTATTCTCTTCACTTATAGAGGAAGCAAAGATGTATATAATTTCATTTGCTTATGAGTAGTTAACTATAGTTAGATGGTGTTGACATTATCACTTAAGCATTATACATTTATTAAGTTGATATCTATTTTTCAAAATGATATCACCGCATCTTTGCCAAACTTACTGCCGTTGAGTTGATTTCGACTCAAAGCGACCCTACAGGATAGCGTAGAACGGCCCCATGGGGTTTCCAAGGCTGTAAATCTTTATGGAAGTAGATTGCCATATCCTTCTCCCTTGGAGTGGCAAGTGGGTTTGAACCACTGTCCTTTCGGTTAGCAGCCAAATGTTTAACCGCTGCGCCACCAGGGCTCCTTACATGGTAAATATTTTACATAATCATTTTCATTAGAAAAGAAAATGGCCTAAATACTTTTGTGATCTAACCTCGTTTATTATTATAAAGATTTTTAGGTAAATCAAATTAAGAAAATAATTCAAGTTTGCTATACTTAATTAAAGGTTCCTAACCTACATTTCTAAAAAAGAAGAAAACAAGTATAAATAATTAGAAAATGAAAGCTGAGGTAAATGATTCTGTTAACAAAGGATACTTACTGTAAGAATTCTAATTTCAACAACTATAAGAAGAAAACATTTTTTGGAGACATAGCATACAGGTCATAACGAACCTCCTCATTTGGGAAAAAAGCAGTCTTCTTAAAAGATACATAATATGAGTCTGGGACATCAGTGCAGGTGTCATCTGTACAGGTGTGATGTGTCTACAGGTTTGCTATATTATAGCTCATGTGCCCGGCACTATGTCAAGTACTTTTTATTTATCATCTTATTGCACACTTCTAACAATCCTATAAGGCATTATCCCCATTTTTCACGTGAAGAAACCAAAGATCTGTGAAGTTAAATACTTTCACTTGATCCCAAAGCTGGCATCCTTCCATGTATATTATGATATAAAACACTCCCTTGTAATATCCTCAGAAGTATGCCTGCCCTTCAGGCAAGTTTTTCTCAGGACTTCAGTAAAATGAACAAAATGTGGTGCAACTGTGGGAGATGATGTGCAGCTGAAATCAAGGAAATGTGAGGGACCCAAGAGAGACAAAATTGGGTTTTTATTGCATAAACAAAGTTGAGATATGGTCCAAAGCTTCGTTCAGCTGACCAAAAAGGATGTGGGGTAATCAAAAAATTAAAATACATGTAAAGGAACATATTTATGTAAAATGGGTATTTATAGACATGGACATATTACAAAATTAAAAAGCTGACCTTATAATCTGTCCAATAGATTCTGTTCTATGCGTTTTTTAAAAAGGAGTGAAAGTAAACTGATAGCATCGTTACCAACTGAAAAACACATGTGAGTTCTTTATACAAAGCTAAGTTAATATAGGAAACCCTGGTGGCATAGTGGTTAAGAGCTAAGGCTGCTAATCAAAAGGTTGGCAGTTCAAATCTATCAGGCACTCCCTGGAAACCCAATGGGGCAGTTCTACTCTGTCCTTTAGGGTCACTATGAGTCAGAATCGACTCGACGGCAATGGGTTTAGTTTTTTGGTTTTTAAGTTAATATAAATTTCTGATCATTTCATTTTGAATTATTCTTGTTTTTGAAATGTGATCTACCAGTGTATTTGTGTACCAATTAAGGTGAAGCTGCAGTTTAGTTCCAAAGATACTTAAAAAAAAAAAAAATTTTTGTTAAATATTCTTAAACATGTAGCATTTTACTGCATATAACATTTTTGATATTTTTTAAAAGCAAGAGTTGTTGGTCTTAGAGCACCATTGCCAAGCTCAAAATGGCCAGAAGAAAATACTTTTATATGTACAAAAACACACATAATTCTCATGACTCTTTAATATGTGGGGATCAAATGACAAACCTGAATGATTTTATAAAAAAATCACCACTCTTAGTCCCTTGAGAGACTGTACTTTTGAAACTTCAAACTTAATTCAGCTTAAATTTGTTATTGCAGTTTGTTACCATAACAGAAAACATAACACTAGTACAGAGAGATCCTTCATGTCAGCAAGTCAACAGGTCCTTTCAGGAGTCTTTTCCTACAGATTATTCAAATGACTGACCAAAACCCTTAAAGGTTATGGTTAATTGCGACTTAGAGTAACTAAGTGATTTATAAATACTTAAAACCTGTTAGGAATTACTTGATTCTTCCACATCATTCACATGCATGGTCACTAAAAGGAATGCTTAATACAAATATCATTGGCCCTGTACACTTTATCTAGTTTTAGCCCTGCTGGGGCAGTGGTTAAGCGTCTGACTGCTAACTGACAGGCCGGTGGTTCGAACCTACCAGCCACTCCACGGGATGAAGATGTAGCATTCTGCTTCTGTAAAGATTTACAGCCTTGGAAACCCTGTGGGCAGTCCTAACTCTGTCCTACAGGGTGGCTATGAGTCGAAATCGACTCAGCACCAACAGGTATCGCTGCACTAAAATGTCCAGAGAAAATTATGACAAGTTCAATTTTAAGGATTGGCAGGAATCATATGTTCAAAGTTCAAAGTACATATGAAAAATAATCACTTGAATACACTAAAATTATTCTGCATTATACTTCTATGCTCTTTTATAGTTAGCATGACAAAAATAGGCATTACTCAACATTTCAGATTTTGAAACCACGATTTATCATATACTCAGACATTGTGCAGCGGTAAACTGCGTGAATCTTGAAAATTTTAAGGCTACCTACTTATATTTACATTCATTTTTGCCATAGCAGGGGCGCTATTTCAAAGTGTAGAGTTGTGAATCTTTGGGATTATATGAATAATGTATGTTTTTTAAGGAGAAAAAAAGTTTTTAGGTGTGTTATACACATTAAAATTATGAACACATACAAATGGAATTTATGAATTACCACAAAATTAAATTTAATTATCAACAAGAAATTGCCCCTATAATGACTATAATTTGTTTGTAAGTGAAGGTGAACATAGCTTGGGAAGAAAGGGTAGTAAAAATTCTAAATGTAATTCTCCATCTTTTTTTCATTCTCAGGAGAAATATTTGTTAACAGGAAGAAAATATAAATGATCACAAGTATTTCTTAAAGCTTATAAAACAGAAGTAAAAATTGGAGCTCCTACAGTAAATACGTAAGTCCTAAATGTAACGGTGGATGTGTCCAGTCACTAAGGGGCAGACAAAAAGCACAGGAACTTTTTTTTGTTAAACCAAAGTTATTGTTAATGCTACAGATTCAGATTTAGTTAATTATTGTGTAACACACAGTATAAAAAAATGAATAAATATCATTATGAAGGGTGATTAGGACATTAAAGATATTTAGAAGATGGCAAAAACACAGCTGCTTTGATGGCAAAAGTACAGCTGCTTCTATGTAAAACATTTATAAGGAGTCTTTTTCTAAACTGTACGAATGCTGCGCACTTTCCATTGCTTGATTATTTGAAATACTTAAATTAGCATTATTGCCATAAAGCACTTGATAATATTTAAATATGTCAACCCAAGAAAAACCTACTCAAAATATGCCATATTGATTTCCCAGTTAAACAAATTAACTTTTGTATTAAAATACTGAAAATCACGAATGTTGGGAATGGAGTCTTTGAAGGGGTATATACTGTGTATTCCTCTGAGAAGAAAATATTGAGTTCTTCCCATAAATAGAAACGATATTGATATTATTCTCCCAATAAGCATAAATAAATTATATCCAATCACTTTATTCTATCCCATTCAAAAAATAAATATGTATACATACAATTTCCAAATGTGTGAGGAAACAATGTAAGAAGAAAAATAAAATATGCATTTATAATTGAGAATGTTCACTTTCCCCCCTTCCCTTTACAGAAGCTTTAGAAAATTGCTTTTTGATGATCTGGCAAATTGTATTTATTTTTAAATGAATCTCATTTATTGAGATTGATAATTCCAGGTTTCATTTGCTTTGAAATTGCGTTTTCCAATTGCTTCCAATGGTAAGTTCTGACAAAATGTGGTCCAAGATGCTAGTGAAATAGAGATGTAAAACGAGAGGAAAAAAAAAAAAAGTCCGTTGACCTACTCTGTAAAGGTAGTACTTATCTTTTATGCTAAATTCAGAACATGGTAGGATTGAAGAAAAAAATTACAGCATAATTTTTACACTAAATTCTTCCAGAACAAAGTGTTTCAGTAAATATAAAACTATTAATAAACATTTTCCATTTGAAAAATCTTGAATTTTTTTTCACTGTACAAATGCATTTCCTGTTATTAGAGGTGGAGTATTAGAAAATAAACCATCAGCGCTTACTCAGAAAATTCTTAATTATTCAGACACGAAGTAACCTGAAAGATAAATCAGTCTGACTTACTTTGTAGCACTACAATAGAAAGATGGCCCTAAGGTACTAGCAGGGACTCATTAAGCAGTAAGCAAGGTCTGCATAGGCTTAACTGTGTTTACTTACTAATCTGTGGTGATCAATTTCATAAGGGTTTCACTGCATCTTTGATGTGATGAAAAACAGGTGAAACTGCACTACAGATTAGTAAATACAAATAAACCCATGTGATCTTGCTCATTGGGTAATCCGTCCCTGGGTACTACAAAATAGTGACGTGCCTTGTGAATCATCAAAGGACAACTATGTTCAACTCAGTAATGTTTTAGTACTAAGGGCATTTTAAATAAAACCTAAATCTCTGAAAATTTGACAAGGAGATGCAATGCCTCCATAGCAACACTTGGTCAATCAAAATATTGAAACAGCAACACCAAGCATAAAGAAAACAAACAAGAAGTTATTCATGAGTATTCCTGGCTCCCGAGGGAGGTGGCAAAATGGATTTAAACCACCAAAATTAAAACTTTCAAAATGAATTTGCAAAGTGTTAAGTTTATGATAATCTGTGTGCCAGGCCTCCAAAAGTGGTACAAGGACCTAGTTAGGTCTCACTCTATTTTGGAGCTATTTAATATTTTAAAATATAACATGCGGCCAGTTCTATTTTTCTTAGACAAAAGAAAACAGGAAGATCTATCACTTGGTATCTACTGGGTGGGTGGGTTCTTGCGGTTTTGCAGGTCTGCTTATGCAGCCAAGGAGCTCTCAGAAAAGTATTTAGGATTCACAACGTATATCCAATTAAGAGAGAGAGAGATTTTTTCCATAAAAAGAAAAGATTCCGGCTTGGGACTGACTTTTTAAAACTCTTTATTTCCCATTTTAAGTTACTTTAGAAGACAAATATTTCATTTAGCTTTAGGCAGTTAGAAAACTGTTACCTACCCTACCTTACATCACAATCTCAGGATAAAGAGTTTCGTATAGCTATAGCCTCAGAACTTCCAAATCCACTTTCATATTCCTTCCTGCTGGACTATAAAACATAGCTCTAAAGTTAAATTCAAATCTGTTGACATTTAGGCCTTTTCTACCTTCTGGTATGGTGTAAAATGCTTTAAAGAGTAATACTGTCATTTAGTGTAAATCTCTCACTTCCATACTATGAAAACCCAGAGAGTGTCCTTTAAATTGATGCTCTCTAGTAAAAAAAACTGAGCAGCTAAATTAAATGAACTATTGTTAATTATGGCCCATAACATATAATCTGTCATTCAAACAGGTCAGGTAAGACTGCTTGATTATTAGTGAACTCTGACCATAAGCTAAAATTTTCCCCTGCCAGAAAGGAAAGCACGGAAAATCATTACTCTCTCCCTTTCCCTAACAGGAAATATTTTACTTTTCTAAGTGTGAACACCAGGCATTCTAAACATTATATTTAAAGAAACACTTGAGACTTAATTTTTTAAAAAGTTACATTTGCTTCCTATTTATATTCTTACTTAAAATAAAAGGTTGTAGGTTGTAATACATTTTAACAGCACACACAAAGAAATCTAAGGGCAAAATTAAACATAAAAGATACATTGTCCTTTTTGGTTCTTAACACATACAGCCCCAAACAGCAAAGTCCTGGTTACTTTTTAAAGTAAGTAAATTAAAAACAAGATTAACAAACTGTCCAAAGCATGTCAAATTATAGCCTCCATTAGTAAAAAAATTTTGTTGGTTGTAGAACTCTGTTGGTGCTCATTTTGGCCTAGGATTTTTAATAGAAATGAGACTAGAAATGACAGGGGATGGGGAAAGGGACTTTCCTTCTTGAATACTTAAAGAGGGAAAAATTAATCTAGAATGAGTTATTTGAAAGATGAAAAAGAATATTCAAGGCCAAGCTTTACTAAAATCTGAAAGTATAGCAGAAATTAAAATACAAGAACAGTGTTGTATTATTGAAGATTTTTAAAACTTTCTAAACACTTTTAGAAGACATAAAAACATTAACTATTGGGGGAAATTATTTAATTGCTGAATAAAAATTCTTTTTTTATGCAGATCTCTAAATAATCTAAAGCCACTAAGTTATATAACATAATTTTATAACAATTAAAATATAAAAAGAAAAATGGTATAGCCATATAAAACCCAAAACCCAGTGCCCTCAAGTCGATTCCGACTCATAGCGACCCTATAGGACAGAGTAGAACTGCCCCATAGAGTTTCCAAGGAGTGCCTGGCGGATTTGAACTGCCGACCCTTTGGTTAGCAGCTGTAGCACTTAACACTACGCCACCAGGGTTTTCAATATATAGTGGTTATAATATATGCTATATGCCATATATGTTAATGTAATTTTAGAATTTTATTAACCTGCACCTTTCAGAATAGTGGATTAATTTTTATTAATGTAGTGAAGTCTAGTCAAGTTTAGTTAAAAAGTTATTCTATTCAGATACAAGTAGTTACCCAACCGAAACCTATTGCTGTCGAGTTGATTTTGACTCACAGGGACCCCATAGGGCAGAGTAGAACTGCCCCACAGGGTTTTCAAGGAGCGGCTGGTGGATTATAACTGCCGACCTTTTGGTTAGCAGCCTAACACTTAAGCACTGTGCCACTAGGGCTCCACAAGTAGTTAAGGAGGCTTTACTTTATTACCTCTCATGAAATTGCTAAAAATAATGAATATTTCTTTTCTATAACATTTTTCTTACTTCAGAATGTGTTTTAAGAAAATTTTGATTTGGAACACTTCACAAATCTCTTTAGATGTCACCATAGTACGTGACTTCATTGCCTTTCTTATGTCTTTGGCAAATAATATTGTTTAAGTTATGGCCTTTTTTTTTTTTTTTTAAAATAAAGTGATTTCTTGTATTTACTAAACTTAGGCTGCTCTGTAAATGACCTTCCAGTCCTACTGGCTGGGAGGCACATAAAAGACACTGAAAAGTTCCCAAATGTAAACATTTTCAAACTGGATACATTAATCAATTTTTTCCCCAAAAAGCACAGTTCATTTGGGTAAGTAATGTTGGTTTTTTGTTTAGAAAAATAAAGTAATAATTAAGTGTAGAAAGTTCTGGAGTTTTAAGCAGACTGGTTTAAATGATTACACAGTTGCAGCAATTCTAACCTAGGCTTCATTGCTTGGTCATTGCTCTGACTGAATCCACATTCAAGTGTGAGGGCTGCTGTGAGTCAATAGATGGCAGTCCATCGCCTACTAAAGGAGCTGAAGATGGCTAAAATCACCATGCATCTTGGCTTTATCCAGGATTGACTACTGCTTATTACACACATTTGGATATTTCCTATATACTGCTAAGATACTTTACATAATTATTTAACTATTTTACTTTAGATGGACTGATATATATATGCACATATTTATTTTTATGTTTATAAACATACTAATTTTATATTTAGACTTGCATAGTAATTATTAATTTAAACTCAATAATTATGAAGTATAATAGTCACTTCAATATTATTTTGAGAAATTAATCAGGATTCCAGATTGGGATGAAATGCTTTTCCAAAATAGTTAGGCTATATGTTAATTCCCCAAAACGTAAATCCATTTTGCTTTCTATTTTGTTTTTTCCTAATTATTCTTATAATTTACGTTTCTGAAAAGCTACCATATTAAGCAAACCTTTAAATACTTTTACTGTTATATTGAACATCAATTTCTAACCTGCTATGACAGTTCTATAGAAAACATAGTTACAAATAATGAAAATAGTGGATTTAAAATAGTAATTTCCATGCTTCAAGTTTCCAAGATTAGAATTCTCTAATTAGGGGAGAAGGGGAAAGAAATGCAATGTCAAATCCATTAAGATATTATACAATAAAAATACAGATGGAAAAATACTGCTATGCAGCTACAAAGAATGATTCTGTGATCTTGAAAGGTATAATACATGATTCGGTTTCAATCAACTTGAGGTTGTAAATTTTCACCATAGTTTTTTTTATGTTAGGATAAAAAACTGCTACATAAACACAAAGAGAATGAATCCATGAGCAACAGCTATGATATATATGTATAACATATATGGTAACACACAAACACATATATTAAACCAAAGCTTTTACCAAGCTTTTTGAGGGATAGGGGAGGAATTACAGCATTCTATTAAGGATCTTTAAATAAAGTGATAACAAAATAAAGCAAACCACCTAATAGACTTTGACTTTGGGTCTATGACAAACCGATCGGTAGTCTGAGTCTACCTGTTGGTTTACTTTTAGTTCTATAAGAGGAGAGCAGTAGGAAGACATGTTTTATAAAAACTTTGTCTTTCCTACTTTACTACCTGTCTTGCCATGAACAAAAACTTTTTAATACCCTAAACTTTAAGGAACAGCTTTTAATTACATCATATAATGGTATATATAATTTCAAAAAGTATTATCTCTTAAATACATTTAATACATTAAAAAGAAATGACCAATTAGGGCTATGGTAAATTATTGAAATATAAACATGTCAAATATTAAAATTAAAAGTAAAGTGACTTCATAATATTGATCATTAGCCAATTAGATTCTACAGGAAACTAGCTTTTATGCTTCTACTTAGCTTAAAATCATAATTTAAAAAACCCCAGAAAATTGAATAACTTGTATGGCTACTAAGCAGGTATTTATATTTATACACTTTGAATAATAAGTCAAGAGGGGCTTGAGGATATGACAGTTGAATTGTTCTATATGAAAGATATATTAAGCTTTTTTCTAGCTTCATTAAAAATGTGTAATATTTCAGTAAAGTCAGAAAAAATGGTATTGGTAAAGTCAGAAAAATAATATTGGAAGATATTGTGGACTATATGCTTGTGGACTATAGATAACGTGGCATTTTTAAGATAATGGATTACTACTTTTTTTTAAGGCTCGCAGCATACTTTTTCCCTTTAATTTAATGAATGTAGTCTGGGAACACTGAGAGATACCATGATGTAATCATCAAATGATGTGAGTAATAAAAAATAATCAAAATCTTTTAAGAACAGGAAGATAAGAGGATAGGGTAGCAGGGAGGGGAGAAGAGAAAAAGTATATTCCTGCTTTCTCTGTATAAAAACTCTTCAGATGTTTATTATCTTCCAGCAGGAGATGCTTGTCTATATTTTATGGTCAGCAGTTCAGAGAAGGGTAAATAGGCTGGGTCTTGAGGAAAATAAAAAAGGTGTTTCTACTCACCGTTAGGTGATACTGCCTCCAGATTTCTGGGCAAGCCTGGAAAATAAAAATATTGATCAGCTGGGAGCATGAAACAAGGTACTTTACAGCCTGTTGGTTTTGGCATAACCCAGCATCCACCAGTGTCGGTCACAGGAAAATAAGAAGCTTAACAGAAAGGGTCTGCATTTCAGCTTCAAAAACCTGGCTAGACAGTTTAATTGAATTTTACACTGGTTTAACACACTCCCTGCCATTGTCAGAAAGCCAGTAACAAAGTTTTCTCTCTCTTTTTTTCTTTTCAGGTTAGAAGTTTTAGGCACTAAGATGTGATTAAGAGCCATAACTCAGTTAAACTGATAAATGAACAGCAGTAGTCAGAATCAATAAAACTCACCAACTATATACCTTTTAAAAGAACATTCTGAACTTTGGTAGTATGGCAGAAAATAATTTAATAGCAACTGCTTTTCAAAGAAAACTTCACAGTGGAACAGATGTATATTTCTGATGTCTATTGTCATCTTTTACCTAATCACTTGGTGTTAACATTCAATGACCTATGAAATAGAGTACAGTAAAAAGAGAATCAAAAACAAGACAAAAAAAAAAAAAAACAAACCCAAGAAACTATAGTCTATGTTTTACCATGGCCTTTTCCCTTAAAAGTTGAGTCTTTTCCATCTTTACATTTGTAGTGAATTAACTTTAAAAACCCAACAAAACTCAATAATTTCATGAAAGATGGACTTACTGAAACCCAGATAGGTGACAACAAAACAAATAAACAATAACCAGTTATTAGGAGATGTTTTCTTATGAACACCCACATAAACCTTCTTTTCTCATACCTAAACTAAGACTCCGTTAAGGAGACACTTTTTTGAGTCAAGTTCTTTATGTAGCCTGTTTATCATTTTCTCAGAAAAAGAACTGCTAACAATAGAAAGTAGTGTTTTTTTTTTTTTTTTAAATTACTATATCACTGGTTTAAATAAATTAAACCACCAAGTTATATAAATGGAAATTCTTAAAGTGAATATAACCCCCCTCCAAAAATTTTTTTTGGGGTTATAGCTTTTGTTTAAAAATGTCTATGTATGTGTATATGTACACGCACACACATACATGTAAACACCACATGTGTGCCTAAAACTAGAATGAGTCAAGTCTATTTTTTAAACCCTTACAATCTTTGACACACACTTCTGAAGTAACTCTTTACCTCATTTGTCACTCTTTCATTTATTTTTCAGGGTAGTGATAAAGCTAACAGAGAATTTATACAATATGAAAGCATTATGGGTATGACAATAATTCAGAAAATAACTTTTGGATGGCAAAATTCCTACTGACTATACCATCATAAATGATTAGAGAAAAAAGAGTAGATATGCCCCAACTACGCTGAAAATTTTATTCAGTAAGTATTTTAAGCTTAAGTATCTTATGTAAGTTTCTGTAGAAAGGTGTGGAAATTATTGTTTAGTGGGCAGCTTTCCAATTTTAATTTCATATTCATGGAAACGAAAGTGTCTAACTAAAATAGAACTACATACACACAATGATTTCTGGGATGAACAACACTGATCAAAAGGAAACTATTAAAAAAAGGTAAAAATTAGCTGCAGAAGGCAAAGAAGATCATGCTAGTACCAAATGACAGCCACAAACTTGTAGGCTACCAAGGTTCTTAAGAATGGTATACACAAACTTTTTTATAAACATATTTACACGCAAAGCTCTAATGCACAATACACCTTTAAATATTCATTTTCTACCTTCTATCATAAGCTTTTTGCTGTGTATATATAATTTGAGTTGGATTATTGTAGAGATAAGCAAGCAGTTATTTATACATTAGTTATGGATAGTTCTTGATTACCACAGTGCCCTCAGAATAATACGGTTGAAAAATCGCAATCACTGAGTTGTCATACACTGGCAGAATGCCACTCTACCATGTGACCTTTTCTTGTGTTGCAGCAATTTAGTAATAAAAGAAAGAATTACTTGGTTTTGAACAATCATCTGGATTGCTCTGTACATGAAGATGATGCCTGATACAGAAAATTAGTAGTGAGAAATGTGAAACTTCTTTTCTCTTAATAGACAATGGTATTACAATTAAAAAATAAAATCCTACTTGACTATCTCATAAGGACTTTTACTCAACATTCCCATGCATAGTTTCATTTTACTATTTTCTACGCAACTTCCATATAAAGTTAAAAAGA